>NW_024059365.1:0-22500 GCF_016432855.1 Salvelinus namaycush | reverse complement strand
TGGTACTCAGGGCTATATTGTCCTTCCATCAGGTCCTAATGACCTGGTACTCAGGGCTCTATTGTCCCTCCATCAGGTCCTAATGGCCTGGTACTCAGGGCTCTATTGTCCCTCCATCAGGTCCTAATGACCTGGTACTCAGGGCTCTATTGTCCCTCCATCAGGTCCTAATGACCTGGTACTCAGGGCTCTATTGTCCCTCCATCAGGTCCTAATGGCCTGGTACTCAGGGCTCTATTGTCCCTCCATCAGGTCCTAATGGCCTGGTACTCAGGGCTCTATTGTCCCTCAATCAGGTCCTAATGGCCTGGTACTCAGGGCTCTATTGTCCCTCCATCAGGTCCTAATGGTCTGGTACTCAGGGCTCTATTGTCCCTCCATCAGGTCCTAAGGGCCTGGTACTCAGGGCTCTATTGTCCCTCCATCAGGTCCTAAGGGCCTGGTACTCAGGGCTCTATTGTCCCTCCATCAGGTCTTAATGACCTGGTACTCAGGGCTCTATTTTCCCCAACTAAAGTTGGGCTTGTATATGTGATGGATTGCAGACCAGGCAGTGTGCAGTAGACTGTATAGTTTGCAGTACGGTTAGCCTAGTTAGCTAGCTACTGCGGTTAGCCACCTAGCATGCTAGTTCGGTGAGAAACACTCAGAAGTATATTAGAGCTGATTATAGGCCTACTGTATATGAGCCCAAGACCATAATAACATTTGAATTAAAATAATGATTGTTCCCTTATACAATACATAGCCTATTGCATATTACGCACAGCAGAAAAAAAACTTTCAAAAAATGATTTAAGATGTCTTTGGTACATAATTGGTCTATCCTATTCTCCAACATTAAACACATTCTAGTAACGGCCTTTGAATGTGGATTGTATTATTATGCATCCTGGGTGGACTGGTTACCTGACGCTACACTCCGAACCTTCTATCCTGGGAGAGTACTGTACAGGCCTCGGGCATGCTGTTGGTTCATTGATTGTGCAATGTGGCTTACAAAAGTCGGCCTACAATTATAGTGAATTTGTATTTGATTTTGAACAGCCTGGTAAAAGGGCATTTTTATACTTTCATAATTTAATAGTCTTACACATTTCCTTTAACTAGAGAATATCTCACCACTGTGTTTCTCCATCTCTTCCCTCTCTCTCCTTCAGTCCTTTCTCAAGCGTGCAGAGGGGCTGTCAACAGCTTAATTCACTATGTTTTGTTGTGAAAACATGTTACTATCGATGTTACTCCCGAACAGATTTCACTTGGTTTCCCAAATTAATCACTGGGTAGCTGCAGGAACAGGGTAGGAGAGACCATGGCATACAGAGTACTGGGTAGCTGCAGGAACAGGGTTGGAGAGACCATGGCATACAGAGTACTGGGTAGCTGTAGGAACAGGGTTGGAGAGACCATGACACACAGAGTACTGGGTAGCTGCAGGAACAGGGTAGGAGAGACCATGGCATACAGAGTACTGGGTAGCTGCAGGAACAGGGTTGGAGAGACCATGGCATACAGAGTACTGGGTATCTGCAGGAACAGGGTTGGAGAGACCATGGCATACAGAGTACTGGGTAGCTGCAGAAACAGGGTAGGAGAGACCATGACACACAGAGTACTGGGTAGCTGCAGGAACAGGGTTGGAGAGACCATGGCATACAGAGTACTGGGTAGCTGCAGGAACAGGGTTGGAGAGACCATGGCATACAGGGTACTGGGTAGCTGTAGGAACAGGGTTGGAGAGACCATGACACACAGAGTACTGGGTAGCTGCAGGAACAGGGTTGGAGAGCCCATGGCATACAGAGTACTGGGTAGCTGCAGGAACAGGGTAGGAGAGACCATGGCATACAGAGTACTGGGTAGCTGTAGGAACAGGGTTGGAGAGACCATGACACACAGAGTACTGGGTAGCTGCAGGAACAGGGTTGGAGAGCCCATGGCATACAGAGTACTGGGTAGCTACAGGTACAGGGCTGGAGAGCCCATGACATACAGAGTACTGGGTAGCTGCAGGAACAGGGTTGGAGAGCCCATGACATACAGAGTACTGGGTAGCTGCAGGAACAGGGTTGGAGAGCCCATGGCATACAGAGTACTGGGTAGCTACAGGAACAGGGCTGGAGAGCCCATGACATACAGAGTACTGGGTAGCTGCAGGAACAGGGTTGGAGAGCCCATGGCATACAGAGTACTGGGCGGAATATCACCTGCCGCATAGCGAGAGGCAGCGTGCTCCTCAGACAGTGGTAGATTTAGGGAGTGAAATGTGTTCCCAGACATTTCTATATGGAATCAAGCAGTGTTGATGGGTGCCACTGAAAAGAGGATCCCAGCTGCTACTATTAACCACATGCTCTGCTATTAAACCAGAGTAGCCTAAACCCGCATGACTGAAGAGGAAGGAGGAGCCTCCGCTCACACGGAGGATCTGTGTTTATCCTTTTGTTCCTGGCCATTTCACAGTGGGCCATTCTAAATCTAAACTCAGTTCACATATTAGTAAAGACAAGATTACATGGAGATTAGGCTGCGCACGTCCTCTCATCATGTCATCATATTTTCACCCATCACACGGAGACAAGGAACAGAGCGCAAACTTGTTATGCGAAATTCTCAAATCATAGTCTCAGACACACACTGTTCCTGCCTAGATAATATTACTCTCTCTCTCTCTTGGAAGACACACACAGACACACACTGTTCCTGCCTAGATAATATTACTCTCTCTCAGACACAATGTTAGGGTGATGGTTGATGTGAGTTAGGGTAATGATGTCAGTTAGGGTAATGATGTCAGTTAGGGTAATGTTGTCAGTTAGGGTAATGATGTCAGTTAGGGTAATGATGTCAGTTAGGGTAATGATGTCAGTTAGGGTAATGTTGTCAGTTAGGGTAATGATGTCAGTTAGGGTAATGTTGTCAGTTAGGGTAATGTTGTCAGTTAGGGTAATGTTGTCAGTTAGGGTAATGATGTCAGTTAGGGTAATGATGTCAGTTAGGGTAATGTTGTCAGTTAGGGTAATGTTGTCAGTTAGGGTAATGATGTCAGTTAGGGTAATGATGTCAGTTAGGGTAATGTTGTCAGTTAGGGTAATGATGTCAGTTAGGGTAATGATGTCAGTTAGGGTAATGATGTCAGTTAGGGTAATGATATCAGTTAGGGTAATGATGTCAGTTAGGGTAATGTTGTCAGTTAGGGTAATGGTGGTAGAAGTCGTAGAGAGGGGATGTATTGAGAGATTGTTCAGAGAGGATGGATGGTGGGTGTTGTGTAGGTTGTCGCTCGGGTCGTTTTTTGATCCTCAGGGTTTGGCAAAGGTCAAAGGTTGCTGCCGCAACAAAGCCAAAGGCATCATGGGAAAATATCTGACTTGCACTGAAACAGAAAATAATGTTGAGAAGACAACCTTAATCATGATCATCTCTCGTCTCGATCATCTTCCTGATCAGTTTAATATAAAAGCCTTTCTGTCCTTGTTTGAGAGACTGTGTTCGACTTGACCCCGCGTTATTGATAACCAGGGTATTGATAATTAGCGTATTGATAACTAGCGTATTGATAACCAGGGTATTGATAACTAGTGTATTGATAACCAGCGTTATTGATAACCAGGGTATTGATAACTAGCGTATTAATAACCAGGGTATTGATAACCAGGGTATTGATAACTAGCGTATTGATAACCAGGGTATTGATAACTAGCGTATTGATAACCAGGGTATTGATAACTAGCGTATTGATAACCAGCGTATTGATAACCAGGGTATTGATAACTAGCGTATTGATAACCAGCGTATTGATTACCAGGGTATTGATTACCAGGAGACTGAAGGAGTCACTGTGAGTGCAGTAAGCTCTGCACACAACACACAGAACTTAACTAGTCCCCCATCCCACAACTAACTTAACTAGTCCCCCATTACACAACTAACTTAACTAGTCCCCCATCCCACAACTAACTTAACTAGTCCCCCATTACACAACTAACTTAACTAGTCCCCCATTCCACAACTAACTTTACTAGTCAATAGTCAGAGGGTCTAAACTAGTCAGGACGGGTCTAACCAGAGGATTTTCTGTAAACTCGTCTACGTTAAAGTCCTGTGTGTCCTGCGTGTGAGAGCTCTGTCAATATGAATAGTGTTATCAGGGATGTCATTCTGAAAGGACAATCTCAGAGATACCTTACGAGGTCAACAATTAATAAGGTTTTCTGACTGAACTCAACCGTGATATTGTAGATATGAGTTATTTTAAATCCTCCACTAACCGGTCCGTTGTAGAAAAAGACGAACCATTCATCTCCACAGCGCCGTAGTTACACAGTATGTCCACCAATCGGAAGGGTGCGTATATATAAAACATGTTTATTCCCAAAAGGATCAATCATGGCGATTTATTAAATCGTTTCTGTGGCTCTGGTGTTTTTATATCAATGTGATGATTGATTACTGAAGTCATGACGTGTGGTTTTCATTTGTGATGAGTTTAGTAGCTGAAGATCTGCTTGGTTAAGTGGAGTGGAAAAACGTGATTACATTTCTTTGGGGTCCAACTATCGATATCCTACATATTCATTGATCGATCCCCTGGTAGATCATCAATAACATCCATTTAGTTAGTGCATGAGTAATTTATTGGAATATAAATATATTATTTTTGAGTAATAAACACCTGACAAACAAGCAATAGTACTCTGAGGTTATAGCCACTGAGCTATGGTTATAACTGGTTACAAGGGCCCTAAGGAGCGCCTAGGCAAGTTATTAGCGGTCGTAGCATATGTGGTCAGTGAGGTGTGTTTTGAGAATCGCTGTACTGTATTTTGATAAAGTTTGTATTCTGGTAGGTGGGTGTGGCGCCCCCTGGTGGCCAGGGAGGGCAAAGCCTGCATGTCCATTCTGATGTTTCTAGTGTATTTAATAAACATTTTACAACCTCGACCTACTACTCCTGTTTGCCTGTATTAAAGATGTTATAGGAAGCCTTACCCATCTGTGGTATTGATATAATACATAACCCTCAGCTGTATGTTAGACCTATTTCATCCGAGTGTACAAAACCACCTAATATTGAGTTGCACCTCAGAACAGCCTCAGTTTGTCGTTGCATGGACTCTACAAGGTGTTGAAAGCGTTCCACAGGGATGCTGGTCCATGTTGACTCCAGGGATGCTGGCCCATGTTGACTCCACTGCTTCCCACAGTTGTGTCAAGTTGGCTGGATGTCCTTTGGGTGGTGGACCATTCTTGATTCACACAGGAAACTGTTGAGTGTGGAAAAACCCAGCAGCGTTGCAGTTCTTGACACTCAAACCGGTGGGCCTGGAACCTACGACAATACCCCATTCACCCTCAATGGCACACACACAATCCGTGTCTCAAAAGTCTCTTAATAAAATCCTCCTTCATCTACACTGATTGAAGTGGATTTAACAGGTGACATAAACACGGGATCATAGGTTTTCACCCGGTCAGTCTCATTCAAATAAATACGTCAGATTGTGTCATGTACAGCAGCACAGAATACACAGAGAAAACATTGTTCATTTTCAGAATCATAAAAATGTTATTATAAAAAGTCAGATTCTACATATGGGTTTCAGGACACATTTTTCAATTAAAAAAATAAAACAGTGTTTTTAAAGCAGGCTGTTACAACACGTGATAATATTGAGGAGCCTGAACAAGCCCGGGGAACAACATCCTCCTAGAGATCCAGCCCTCAACAGAGCTCTGCTATTGGACATGTTGGCCCACAGCAACTGTTACCAGGGTTACAGATGTTTAAGATGATGAGTAATCATTTACACGCGGTAATATAAGTCCCCTACGGGTTGTGTCTGGTCCAGCCCAGCTCTAACTAACCTTTGACCCCTGACCTAGGGCCAGTCCTCCAGGGTCACTGACAGGCACACACACACACACACACAACCTTTCAACCAATCAGATTCCTCCTCTGGAACCGGGTGTGTTTTAGCTAGCCGTGACCCCGGGTGGGTGGAGTTTACACTTTTAGGTCTCAAAATGTGAAAACTAAACCAACCCGGTGTGCAGGGGGCGAGGTAAAACAAACATACTGATCCAACAGGCTGGAACACAACACTAACAGCTCTACTCGTCATCATCATCATCCTCTTCGTCGTCATCGTCCTCCAGGTCATCGTCGTCATCGTCGTCTCCACCACCGGCCGCGGCGTGGGGCATCACACCAGACGAGCCACCGGGACCGGGTCGCATCGGCGCCCGCTTTACGTTCGCACCGGAGCGGTATGCAGCCATATCCTACACACACACACACACACACAGAGAGAGAGACACAGAGAGACACACACACACACACACACACACACACACACAGAGAGAGACACAGAGAGACACACACACACACACACACACAGAGAGAGAAAGAGATCACTTGGAATGAGATGTTGGATGAGCAGGGGTCCACATTCTGTATAACAGGTCGTCTAACAGGTCCCAGCTGTGGTGAAGGAATGCATGTTCTTGTGTAGGGCTGGCACAAATACCGTATAAACTACGGCCTACCGTATAGGCTACGGCCTACCGTATAGGCTACGGCCTACCGTATAGGCTACGGCCTACCGTATAGGCTACGGCCTACCGTGCAACCGACGGCTACGGCCTACCGTATAGGCTACGGTCTACCGTACAACCGACGGCTACGGCCTACCGTATAGGCTACGGCCTACCGTACAACCGACGGCTACGGCCTACCGTGCAACCGACGGCTACGGCCTACCGTGCAACCGACGGCTACGGCCTACCGTATAGGCTACGGCCTACCGTACAACCGACGGCTACGGCCTACCGTATAGGCTACGGCCTACCGTACAACCGACGGCCTACCGTACAACCGACGGCTACGGCCTACCGTATAGGCTACGGCCTACCGTACAACCGACGGCTACGGCCTACCGTACAACCGACGGCTACGGCCTACCGTATAGGCTACGGCCTCCCGTATAGGCTACGGCCTACCGTACAACCGACGGCCTACCGTGCAACCGACGGCTACGGCCTACCGTACAACCGACGGCCTACCGTACAACCGACGGCCTACCGTACAACCGACGGCTACGGCCTACCGTACAACCGACGGCTACGGCCTACCGTGCAACCGACGGCTACGGCCTACCGTGCAACCGACGGCTACGGCCTACCGTATAGGCTACGGCCTACCGTATAGGCTACGGCCTACCGTATAGGCTACGGCCTACCGTACAACCGACGGCTACGGCCTACCGTACAACCGACGGCTACGGCCTACCGTGCAACCGACGGCTATGGCCTACCGTGCAACCGACGGCTACGGCCTACCTTATAGGCTACGGCCTACCGTACAACCGACGGCTACGGCCTACCGTACAACCGACGGCTACGGTCTACCGTGCAACCGACGGCTACGGCCTACCGTGCAACCGACGGCTACGGCCTACCGTGCAACCGACGGCTACGGCCTACCGTATAGGCTACGGCCTACCGTACAACCGACGGCTACGGCCTACCGTACAACCGACGGCTACGGTCTACCGTGCAACCGACGGCTACGGCCTACCGTGCAACCGACGGCTACGGCCTACCGTGCAACCGACGGCCTACCGTGCAACCGACGGCTACGGCCTACCGTGCAACCGACGGCCTACCGTACAACCGACGGCTACGGCTACCGTACAACCGACAGCCTACCGTGCAACCGACGGCTACGGCCTACCGTACAACCGACGGCCTACCGTACAACCGACGGCCTACCGTACAACCGACGGCTACGGCCTACCGTACAACCGACGGCTACGGCCTACCGTGCAACCGACGGCTACGGTCTACCGTGCAACCGACGGCTACGGCCTACCGTATAGGCTACGGCCTACCGTATAGGCTACGGCCTACCGTACAACCGACGGCTACGGCCTACCGTACAACCGACGGCTACGGCCTACCGTGCAACCGACGGCTATGGCCTACCGTGCAACCGACGGCTACGGCCTACCTTATAGGCTACGGCCTACCGTACAACCGACGGCCTACCGTACAACCGACGGCTACGGTCTACCGTGCAACCGACGGCTACGGCCTACCGTGCAACCGACGGCTACGGCCTACCGTGCAACCGACGGCTACGGCCTACCGTATAGGCTACGGCCTACCGTACAACCGACGGCTACGGCCTACCGTACAACCGACGGCTACGGTCTACCGTGCAACCGACGGCTACGGCCTACCGTGCAACCGACGGCTACGGCCTACCGTGCAACCGACGGCCTACCGTGCAACCGACGGCTACGGCCTACCGTGCAACCGACGGCCTACCGTACAACCGACGGCTACGGCCTACCGTACAACCGACAGCTACGGATGAAGACAGCCCTCAAAATACAACGAACGTCAGAACTATTTTTCTAAAAGGTAATTTAAAGGTGTGTGTATATGACTGGTAAACTCATGGGTACAATGGCTGCCTGGTATTGTGATGTAATCATTTCCAAGGTAATGTAGAATGTTTATTCAAATTATGTTAACTGATGTGGCTCATGAAATGTCTTTTGTAATATTCGTTGAGTTGAATTAACAAAATCAGAGCACAGACTGCTGGGTACACTTCCTGCTTTGCTCTTACAGATACAGCCCAGTCCACTGATTATGTCATTGAGTTGACGGTGTGTGTGTTAGTTACAGCAGTAGCAGCGTCCTGTACCTTGTCGTATTTCTCCCTCAGTCGGAGAGCCTTCTCTTCAAACGGCTGTTTCTGGGTTGGAGTCTGTTGACCCCACATGATCCCCAGCTTCTTAGCGCACTCTCCTATAGAACAGCCTGGAGACAATAATATATACATTATATATATACTACCTCCTATAGAACAGCCTGGAGACAATAATATATACATTATATATATATACTACCTCCTATAGAACAGCCTCGAGACAATAATATATACATTATATATATATATACTACCTCCTATAGAACAGCCTGGAGACAATAATATATACATTATATATATATATACTACCTCCTATAGAACAGCCTGGAGACAATAATATATACATTATATATATATATATATACTACCTCCTATAGAACAGCCTGGAGACAACAATATATACAGTATATATATACTACCTCCTATAGAACAGCCTGGAGACAATAATATATACATTATATATATACTACCTCCTATAGAACAGCCTGGAGACAACAATATATACATTATATATATACTACCTCCTATAGAACAGCCTGGAGACAATAATATATACAGTATTATATACTACCTCCTATAGAACAGCCTGGAGACAATAATATATACATTATATATATACTACCTCCTATAGAACAGCCTGGAGACAATAATATATACAGTATTATATACTACCTCCTATAGAACAGCCTGGAGACAACAATATATACATTATATATATACTACCTCCTATAGAACAGCCTGGAGACAATAATATATACAGTATTATATACTACCTCCTATAGAACAGCCTGGAGACAATAATATATACATTATATATATACTACCTCCTATAGAACAGCCTGGAGACAACACTATATACATTATATATATACTACCTCCTATAGAACAGCCTGGAGACAATAATATATACATTATATATATATATATATATACTACCTCCTATAGAACAGCCTGGAGACAATAATATATACATTATATATATACTACCTCCTATAGAACAGCCTGGAGACAACAATATATACATTATATATATACTACCTCCTATAGAACAGCCTGGAGACAATAATATATACAGTATATATATACTACCTCCTATAGAACAGCCTGGAGACAACAATATATACATTATATATATACTACCTCCTATAGAACAGCCTGGAGACAATAATATATACAGTATATATATACTACCTCCTATAGAACAGCCTGGAGACAACAATATATACAGTATATATATACTACCTCCTATAGAACAGCCTGGAGACAATAATATATACAGTATATATATACTACCTCCTATAGAACAGCATGGAGACAACAATATATACAGTATATATATACTACCTCCTATAGAACAGCCTGGAGACAATAATATATACATTATATATATACTACCTCCTATAGAACAGCCTGGAGACAACAATATATACATTATATATATACTACCTCCTATAGAACAGCCTGGAGACAATAATATATACATTATATATATATATATATATATATATATATATATACTACCTCCTATAGAACAGCCTGGAGACAATAATATATACATTATATATATACTACCTCCTATAGAACAGCCTGGAGACAACAATATATACATTATATATATACTACCTCCTATAGAACAGCCTGGAGACAATAATATATACAGTATATATATACTACCTCCTATAGAACAGCCTGGAGACAACAATATATACATTATATATATATACTACCTCCTATAGAACAGCCTGGAGACAATAATATATACAGTATTATATATATATATACTACCTCCTATAGAACAGCCTGGAGACAACAATATATACATTATATATATACTACCTCCTATAGAACAGCCTGGAGACAATAATATATACATTATATATATACACTACCTCCTATAGAACAGCCTGGAGACAATAATATATACATTATATATATATATACTACCTCCTATAGAACAGCCTGGAGACAATAATATATACAGTATTATATATATATATACTACCTCCTATAGAACAGCCTGGAGACAACAATATATACATTATATATATACTACCTCCTATAGAACAGCCTGGAGACAATAATATATACATTATATATATACACTACCTCCTATAGAACAGCCTGGAGACAATAATATATACATTATATATATACTACCTCCTATAGAACAGCCTGGAGACAATAATATATACATTATATATACTACCTCCTATAGAACAGCCTGGAGACAACAATATATACATTATATATATACTACCTCCTATAGAACAGCCTGGAGACAACAATATATACATTATATATATACTACCTCCTATAGAACAGCCTGGAGACAATAATATATACATTATATATATACTACCTCCTATAGAACAGCCTGGAGACAACAATATATACATTATATATACTACCTCCTATAGAACAGCCTGGAGACAACAATATATACATTATATATATATATATATATATATATACTACCTCCTATAGAACAGCCTGGAGACAATAATATATACAGTATTATATACTACCTCCTATAGAACAGCCTGGAGACAATAATATATACATTATATATATACTACCTCCTATAGAACAGCCTGGAGACAACAATATATACATTATATATACTACCTCCTATAGAACAGCCTGGAGACAACAATATATACATTATATATATATATATACTACCTCCTATAGAACAGCCTGGAGACAATAATATATACATTATATATATACTACCTCCTATAGAACAGCCTGGAGACAATAATATATACATTATATATATACTACCTCCTATAGAACAGCCTGGAGACAATAATATATACAGTATTATATATATATATATATATATATATACTACCTCCTATAGAACAGCCTGGAGACAACAATATATACAGTATTATATATATACACTACCTCCTATAGAACAGCCTGGAGACAACAATATATACAGTATTATATACTACCTCCTATAGAACAGCCTGGAGACAACAATATATACATTATATATATACACTACCTCCTATAGAACAGCCTGGAGACAACAATATATACAGTATTATATACTACCTCCTATAGAACAGCCTGGAGACAACAATATATACATTATATATATACACTACCTCCTATAGAACAGCCTGGAGACAACAATATATACAGTATTATATACTACCTCCTATAGAACAGCCTGGAGACAACAATATATACATTATATATATACACTACCTCCTATAGAACAGCCTGGAGACAACAATATATACATTATTATATATATATATATACTACCTCCTATAGAACAGCCTGGAGACAACAATATATACAGTATTATATATATATATATACTACCTCCGATAGAACAGCCTGGAGACAACAATATATACAGTATTATATATATATACTACCTCCTATAGAACAGCCTGGAGACAACAATATATACAGTATTATATATATATACTACCTCCGATAGAACAGCCTGGAGACAACAATATATACAGTATTATATATATATATATACTACCTCCGATAGAACAGCCTGGAGACAACAATATATACAGTATTATATATATATACTACCTCCTATAGAACAGCCTGGAGACAACAATATATACAGTATTATATATATATATATATACTACCTCCGATAGAACAGCCTGGAGACAACAATATATACAGTACTATATATATATATATACTACCTCCTATAGAACAGCCTGGAGACAATAATATATACATTATATATATATATATATATACATATACACACACACACACTACTACCACCACCTCCAGGCTGTTCTATATAATACTAGAGGTCGACCAATTAATCGGAATGGCCGATTTCAAGTTTTCATAACAATCGGTAAATCGGCCTTTTTGGACGCCGATTATGGCCGATTACATTGCACTCCACGAGGAGACTGCGTGGCAGGCTGACCACCTGTTATGCGAGTGCAGCAAGGAGCCAAGGTAAGTTGCTAGCTAGCATTAAACGTATCTTACAAAAAACAATCTTAACATAATCACTAGTTAACTGCACATGGGTGATGATATTACTAGTTTAACTAGCTTGTCCTGCGTTGCATATAATCAATGCGGTGTCTGAAACGGTCACTTCTCTTGCGTTCTGTGCAAGCAGAGTCAGGGTATATGCAGCAGTTTGGGCCGCCTGGCTCGTTGTGAACTGTGTGAAGACCATTTCTTCCTAACAAAGACCGTAACTAACTTGCCAGAATTGTACTGTGTAATTATGACATAACATTGACGGTTGTGCAATGTAACAGGAATATTTAGACTGATGGATGCCACCCGTTAGATAAAATACGGAACGGTTCCGTATTTCACTGAAATAATGTTATTGTAGTTTTTGTTTTCTAAATGATAGTTTCCAGATTTGACCATATTAATGACTTAACGCTCGTATTTATGTGTTTATTATATTATAATTAAGTCTATGATTTGATATTTGATAGAGCAGTCTGACTGAGCGGTGGTAGGCAGCAGCAGGCTCGTAAGCATTCATTCAAACAGCACTTTACTCCGTTTGCCAGCAGCTCTTCACAATGCTTGAAGCACAGCGCTGTTTATGACTTCAAGCCTATCAACTCCCGAGATTAGGTGGCAATACTAAAGTACCTATTAGAACATCCAATAGTCAAAGGTATATGAAATACAAATGGTAGAGAGAGAAATAGTCCTATATTTCCTATAATAACCACAACCTAAAACTTCTTACCTGGGAATATTGAAGACTCATGTTAAAAGGAACCACCAGCTTTCATATGTTCTCATGTTCTGAGCAAGGAACTTAAACGTTAGCTTTCTTACATGGCACATATTGCACTTTCACTTTCTTCTCCAACACTTTGTTTTTGCATTATTTAAACCAAATTGAACATGTTTAAATATTATTCTTTTTTTTAGACTAAATTGATTTTATTGATGTATTATATTAAGTTAAAATAAAAAAAAGCGTTCATTGTTCATTCAGTATTGTTGTAATTGTCATTATAAAATATATATATATATATTCAAAAAAAAAAAAATATTTTTTAACTCGGCCGAATAATCGGTACCGGCTTTTTTTTGGTCGTCCAATAATCGGTATCGATGTTGAAAAATCATAAATCGGCCGACCTCTAAATAATACATACATTATATATATACACACTACTTATAGAACAACCCGGAGACAATAATAATCTCAGCATAAAAAGAAACGTCCTCTCACTGTCAACTGCATTTATTTTCAACAAACTTAACATGTGTAAATATTTGTATGAACATAACAAGATTCATCAACTGAGACATAAACTGAACAAGTTCCACAGACATGTGACTAACAGAAATGGAATGTGTCCCTGAACAGCCTAGAGACAATTAAACATATTTTTCTTCTTCTGTTATCTAAGTCACAATAGACAAACAGTCTGATAAAACTAATAGCAAACAATTCTACGTTATCATGTCTTTATTGAACACACCGTGTAAACATTCACAGTGCATGGCGGGAAAAGTATGAGAATAACTGGTTGACCGCCCTTTGGCAGCAATAACCTCAACCAAACGTTTTCTGTAGTTGTGGATCAGACCCGCACAACGGTCAGGAGGAATTTTGGACCGTTCCTCTTTACAAAACTGTTTCAGTTCAGCAATATTCTTGGGATGTCTGGTGTGAACCGCTCTTGAGGTCATGCCACAGCATCTCAATCAGGTTGAGGTCAGGACTCTGACTGGGCCAATCCAGAAGGCCTATTTTCTTCTGTTGAAGCCATTTTGTTGTTGATTTACTTCTGTGTTTTGGGTCGTTGTCCTGTTGCATCACCCATCTTCTGTTGAGCTTCAATTGGCGGACAGATAGACTAACATTCTCCTGCAAAATGTCTCGATAAACTTGGGAATTAATTTTTCCGTCGATGATAGCAAGCTGTCCCGCCCCTGAGGCAGCAAAGCAGCCCCAAACCACGATGCTCCCTCCACCAGACTTTACAGTTGGGTTGAGGTTTTGATGTTGGTGTGCTGTGCCTTTTTTCTCCACACATAGTGTTGTGTTCCTTCCAAACAACTCAACTGTAGTTTCATCTGTTAACAGAATATTTTGCCAGTAACACTGTTTAACATCCAGGTGCACTTTTGCAAACTTCAGACATGCAGCAATGTTTTTTGTTGACAGCAGTGGCTCTTTCTGTGGTGTCCTCCCATGAACACCATTCTTGTTTAGTGCTTTACTAATCGTAGACTCGTCAACAGAGATGTTAGCATGTTCCAGAGATGTCTGTAAGTCTTTAGCTGACACTCTAGGATTCTTCTTAACCTCATTGAGCATTCTGCGCTGTGCTCTTGCAGTCGTCTTTGCAGGACAGCCACTCCCAGGGAGAGTAGCAACAGTGATGAACTTTCTCCATTTATAGACAATTTGTCTTACCGTGGACAGATGAACATCAAGGCTTTTAGAGATACTTTTGTAACCCTTTCCAGCTTTATGCAAGTCAACAATTCTTAATCTTAGGTCTTCTGAGATCTCTTTTGTTCGAGGCATGGTTCCCATCAGGCAATGCTTCTTGTGAATAGAAAACTCTAATGTTGTGAGTGTTTTTAATAGGGCAGGGCAGCTCTAACCAACATCTCCAATCTCGTCTCATTGATTGGACTCCAGGTTAGCTGACTCCTGACTCCAATTAGCTTTTGGAGAAGTCATTAGCCTAGGGGTTCACATACTTTTTCCAACCTACACTGTGAATGTTTAAATGATGTAGTCAATATAGACAAGAAAAACACAACAATAACACACATTTTTGTAAGCAGACTGTGTTTGTCTGTTGTTGTGACTCAGATGAAGATCAGATCAAATTTTATGACCAATTTATGCAGAAATCCAGGTATTTCCAAAGGGTTCACATTTTTTTCTTGCCTCTGTATTTACACTACTGAACTCTCCTATAGAACAGCCTGGAGATAGATAAATATATACACACTAGAGGTCGACCGATTATGATTTTTCAACGCCGATACCGATTATTGGAGGACAAAAAAAGCCGATACCAATTAATCGGCCAATTTATATTTAAAAAAAATGTTTTTTTTAATATATATATATAATACACACACATTTTTGTAATAATGACAATTGCAACAATACTGAATGAACAATGAACACTTTTATTTTAACTTAATATAATACATAAATACACACACAGCTCTGAAGTGACAATGATACTGAAGAGTCTGCTTAGGAGACAAATACTCTCAACTGTTTGAATAAAAATTTAGTTTAAGTTACCTGTGATGAATGTTGAAAACAAAAACTTTAATTTCTATGTGCAGGAAATCCTATTTTAATAATGGGCAAGGTAAGAATTGACAACCAAAGTGCGAGTCATAATTCCCATGACACCTAGCAAAATCTGAAAAGCGGTTCCTTCATTTATGCCATATAGGATATTTTTAGATTCACTTAAAATAAGGTCTGTGTTTCGTGTAGGCTTACATCACCGTGCCAATTTTATAACTGTGTAGATATCCATAGGACAAGGTAACTCTGATCAATATTGGCTAAATATAAGCGAAGATATTCAGCCGCAAGTTATTACAGGAATTATAACGCGTCGACTATTTCTCTCTAAACCATATACCTTTGACTAATCCGGAAACTATCACCTCGAAAACAAAACGTTTATTCCGTTCCGTATTTTATCTAACGGGTGGCATCCATGAGTCTAAATATTCCTGTTACATTGCACAACCTTCAATGTTATGTCATAATTACATAAAGTTCTGGCAAATTAGTTCGCAAAGAGCCAGGCGGCCCAAACTGTTGCATATACCCTGACTCTGCGTGCAATGAACGCAAGAGAAATTACACAATTTCACCTGGTTAATATTGCCTGCTAACCTGGATTTCTTTTAGCTAAATATGCAGGTTTAAAAATATATACTTGTGTATTGATTTTAAGAAAGGCATTGATGTTTATGGTTAAGTACACATTGGAGCAATGACAGTCATTGATTGATTGTTTTTATAAGATAAGTTTAATGCTAGCTAGCAACTTACCTTAGCTTACTGCATTCGCTAACAGGCAGGCTCCTCGTGGAGTGCAATGTAATCAATGCAAGATTGGATCCCCCGCGCTGACAAGGTTAAAAATCTGTCGTTCTGCCCCTAAACGAGGCAGAACGTTCCTAGGCCGTCATTGAAAATAAGAATGTGTTCTTAACTGACTTGCCTAGTTAAATAAAGGTGGGGGAAAAAAAAAAAGGCCCATCGGCGCCCAAAAATACAGATTTCCGATTGTTATGAAAACTTGAAATCGGCCCCGATTAATCGGTCGACCTCTAATACACACTACTACTAAAAATACACTCTCCTTCCCTCATCAATCTACACACGACACCACCACAACACCCCATAACGACAACACAATACCCCATAACGACAAAGCAAAACCAGTTTTAATAGTACTAGTATCATCACTGTACCTGGGAACTCCTGTTTGACCGTAGGACGGAACTCTGCAGAGAACACAAAGAAGGCAGACCTGATGGGGGGAGGAGGATGGTTAGAGAGAAGCAGGTCGCGTGTGATGAGGGTTAGAGAGAGAAGCAGGTCACGTGTGATGAGGGTTAGAGAGAAGCAGGTCACGTGTGATGAGGGTTAGAGAGAGGCAGGCCACGTGTGATGAGGGTTAGAGAGAGGCAGGCCACGTGTGATGAGGGTTAGAGAGAAGCAGGTCACGTGTGATGAGGGTTAGAGAGAAGCAGGTCACGTGTGATGAGGGTTAGAGAGAAGCAGGTCACGTGTGATGAGGGTTAGAGAGAAGCAGGTCACGTGTGATGAGGGTTAGAGAGAGAAGCAGGTCACGTGTGATGAGGGTTAGAGAGAGAAGCAGGTCACGTGTGATGAGGGTTAGAGAGAGAAGCAGGTCACGTGTGATGAGGGTTAGAGAGAGAAGCAGGTCACGTGTGATGAGGGTTAGAGAGAAGCAGGTCACGTGTGATGAGGGTTAGAGAGAAGCAGGTCACGTGTGATGAGGGTTAGAGAGAAGCAGGTCACGTGTGATGAGGGTTAGAGAGAAGCAGGTCACGTGTGATGAGGGTTAGAGAGAGAAGCAGGTCACGTGTGATGAGGGTTAGAGAGAGAAGCAGGTCACGTGTGATGAGGGTTAGAGAGAAGCAGGTCACGTGTGATGAGGGTTAGAGAGAAGCAGGTCACGTGTGATGAGGGTTAGAGAGAGAAGCAGGTCACGTGTGATGAGGGTTAGAGAGAAGCAGGTCACGTGTGAAGAGGGTTAGAGAGAAGCAGGTCACGTGTGATGAGGGTTAGAGAGAGGCAGGCCACGTGTGATGAGGGTTAGAGAGAAGCAGGTCGCGTGTGATGAGGGTTAGAGAGAAGCAGGTCGCGTGTGATGAGGGTTAGAGAGAAGCAGGTCGCGTGTGATGAGGGTTAGAGAGAAGCAGGCCGCGTGTGATGAGGGTTAGAGAGAAGCAGGCCGCGTGTGATGAGGGTTAGAGAGAAGCAGGCCGCGTGTGATGAGGGTTAGAGAGAAGCAGGTCGCGTGTGATGAGGGTTAGAGAGAAGCAGGTCGCGTGTGATGAGGGTTAGAGAGAAGCAGGTCACGTGTAATGAGGGTTAGAGAGAAGCAGGTCACGTGTGATGAGGGTTAGAGAGAAGCAGGTCACGTGTGATGAGGGTTAGAGAGAAGCAGGTCACGTGTGATGAGGGTTAGAGAGAAGCAGGTCGCGTGTGATGAGGGTTAGAGAGAATCAGGTCACGTGTGATGAGGGTTAGAGAGAAGCAGGTGACGTGTGATGAGGGTTAGAGAGAGGCAGGTCACGTGTGATGAGGGTTAGAGAGAAGCAGGTCACGTGTGATGAGGGTTAGAGAGAAGCAGGCCGCGTGTGATGAGGGTTAGAGAGAAGCAGGTCGCGTGTGATGAGGGTTAGAGAGAAGCAGGTCGCGTGTGATGAGGGTTAGAGAGAAGCAGGTCACGTGTAATGAGGGTTAGAGAGAAGCAGGTCACGTGTGATGAGGGTTAGAGAGAAGCAGGTCACGTGTGATGAGGGTTAGAGAGAAGCAGGTCACGTGTGATGAGGGTTAGAGAGAAGCAGGTCGCGTGTGATGAGGGTTAGAGAGAATCAGGTCACGTGTGATGAGGGTTAGAGAGAAGCAGGTGACGTGTGATGAGGGTTAGAGAGAGGCAGGTCACGTGTGATGAGGGTTAGAGAGAAGCAGGTCACGTGTGATGAGGGTTAGAGAGAAGCAGGTCACGTGTGATGAGGGTTAGAGAGAAGCAGGTCACGTGTGATGAGGGTTAGAGAGAGGCAGGTCACGTGTGATGAGGGTTAGAGAGAAGCAGGTCACGTGTGATGAGGGTTAGAGAGAAGCAGGTCACGTGTGATGAGGGTTAGAGAGAAGCAGGTCACGTGTGATGAGGGTTAGAGAGAAGCAGGTCACGTGTGATGAGGGTTAGAGAGAAGCAGGTAATGGGTGTGTGTGTAAATAGTCCCGTGTGTATGTGATACATGTTTAGAATACACACAAAAGTATGTGGACACCACTTCAAATGAGTGGATTCTGCTATTTCAGCCACACCCGTTGCTGACAGGTGTATAAAAATCAATCACACCGCCATGCAATCTCCATAGACAAAACACTGGCAGTATATGTCGCCTTTTTATTTTACCTTTATTTAACTTGGCAAGTCAGTTAAGAACCAATTCTTATTTACAATGACGGTCTAGGAACAGTGGGTTAACTGCCTTGTTCAGGGGAAGAACGACATATTTTTACCTTGTCAGCTCGGGGATTCAATCGTGCAACCTTTCGGATACTAGTCCAACGCTCTGACCACTAGGCTACCAGCCACCCAACAAGTCAGTTTGTCTGCAACTGTAATTGCTGTTATTGTGAAGTGGAAACGTCTAAAAGCAACAACAGCTCCGCTGCAAAGTGGTAGGCCAAACAAGCTTATAGAACGAGACCGCAGAGCGTAAAAATCGTCTGTCCTCAGTTGCAACACTCACTACAGAGTTCCAAACTGCCTCTAGACGCAGCGTCAGCACAATAACTGTTTGTCGGGAGCTTCATGAAAGTGATTTTCGAGACTAACGTCACCATGCGCAATGATAAGCGTCAGCTGGAGTGGTGTAAAGCTCGCCGCCATTGGACTGGAGCAGTGGAAACCTGTTCTCTGGAGTGATGAATCACGCCTCACCATCTGGCAGTCCAACAGACTAATCTGGGTTAGAAGGATGCCAGGAGAACGCTACCTGCCCCAATGCATAGTGCCAACTGTAAAGTTTGGTGGAGGAGGAATAATGGTCTGGGGCTGTTTTTCATGGCCCTTTAGTTCCAGCGATGGGAAATCTACAGCATACAATGACATTCTAGATTATTCTGGACTTCTAACTTTGTAGCAACAGTTTGGAGAAGGCCCTTTCCTGTTTCAGCATGACAATGCCCCCGCGCACAAAGTGAGGTTCATACCTCAATGGTTTGTAGAGATCGGTGTGGAAGAACTTGACCGGCCTGCACAGAGCCCTGTCCTCAACCCCATCGAACACCTTTTGGGATGAATTGGAACACCGACTGCAAGCCAGGCCTAATCGCCCAACATCAGTACCCAGCCTCACTAATGCTCTTGTGGCTGAATTGAAGCAAGTCCCCGCAGCAATGTTCCAACATCTAGTGGAAAGCCTTCCCAGAAGAGTGTAGGGCGGACCAACTCCATATTAATGCCCATGATTTTGGAATGAGATGTTCAATGAGCAGGTGTCCACATACTTTTGGTAATGTAGTGTATGTACACCCCATTCTGTGCGTACAGTATAACGTGTGTGACTCACGGGGGTCGTTTTGGAGCGTTGGGGTCCTTCTTCTTCCTACCACTTTTGGCCATCCCCTTTGGGGGGACGTACCCCCTCATGTCCCTCTCATAACGCACCTTGTCGTTCTTCGCCATGTCCTCAAAACGACGCTTGTCATTCGCAGTCAGACCCTACACACAGTTATAAAACACACCACATTATAACATCTTTATCACACACACACACACACACACACACACACACACACTTGTTTGTAGCACCTTGTGTGTGTATATAGTGGTATAACCCCCTGTGATGTGTGTTCATATTTACCCTCCATCTCTCAGAACACTGCTTGGAGAACTCCGCGAAGTTGACCGACTGTTCGGGGTGTTTCCGCTTGTGTTCTTCGCGGCAGGTCTGGACGAAAAAGGCGTAGGCTGACGTTTTGCCCTTTGGCTTGTTAACGTCCCCTTTCACCATGGCGACACGACTGACTGATACACGGGAGAAAAATATATATTTACGACATAATTTTTTTTTTTTTGCAAATTCATCACGCATCTAGCTAAAGTGGCTAACTAGCTAGGCCCCACGTCAGATAAAACGTTTTAAAAAAGTACAAATGGATAGTTAGCTAACTATTGTAACGGCAACCAAAGTTGGGCTTGTATATGTGACGGATTGCAGACCAGGCAGTGTGCAGTAGACTGTATAGTTTGCAGTACGGTTAGCCTAGTTAGCTAGCTACTGCGGTTAGCCACCTAGCATGCTAGCTCGTTGAGAACAATGGGGCCACCATTTGCTTCCCGCCTAACTCGCTGCTAGCTCATCCCACCACCCAGCGCTAGCATTTATGCTGAAGATGCTAACGTTGCTAGCCATCAGAATACATAGCTAGCTAACATAAAGCTAGTGTGAAACATTTTACAGTATAGTTATGAGTAATCCTAAAGCAAGGTTATTTTACATCTAAAAAAAAAAAAAAAAAAAAGATTTAACCATTTCACCAGTTTAGCAAGCTGGTTAACATTTACAGTGACTCGCTCTGAAGTTAGCTACAGTAACGTTTGTTCTATTTAAACATGCAAGGGAAACAAACATTTCTACAAATGTCAAGGTACATTTAAAAGATGTTACTACTAACGTCCAATGTCTTTCATTACTTACATTTACCGGTCAGATGAAGTTTGCAGAATGAGTCTCAGATTGTTTATGTTGTTGTCGCTGCTGTGTGTTTCTCCGGAGAGGATAGTTGACTGAGCATCAAACTGGATGGAGCTAAGGCCCGCCCCTGGGCCGCGCCCCCATTGGCTGGTTACGTTCAGTCCAATACAGGGGGGCGGAGACACAGCGCTGAGATGGGCGGAGACTCGTTTCTGATTGGCCAGCGTGCGTTCTTCGCTTCAGCCAGGATTTGGTCCGGAAGAACTCCCGGTAACCGAGCGCTGTTTGCTGGGCGGCAGATTTCGTGCGTTGTGAACGTAATGGGCATGCCGTAGTTCTACTATTATTGTTATTCAGATGATTTGAAGTTTTTTTTTTGTGCGAGTCTGTGATAGTTTATTACTAGCTGGTTGACAACGGTAGCATTAATGTCTGTCCAATCAGACCTTCAAAGAGGTTAATAGTTACGTGACTTGTCTTGTAGCTAAGGTGAAGATATGAGGCGATCCAGAACAGCGTCAACGACACGAACCTAGAATGGAATCATTCATGGATAACTTCAGGGAGAGGAGTGAAGTGGTAAGTTACGTTGTCTGCTTTCGTTTTTTTTGTTTGTTAGTTAAAATAGTTAGCTAGCTAAATTCAAAACAAAATACTGTATTTTTACTCATTCACCACACCTTTCGTTCATATCTCCTATCTTGTAGGAACGGGAGTGGCTGCAAGAGCTATTCGTGTTCGTGAGGGACAATCTGTACCCGGTTCTCGGTCCATCCACCGGTAGTGTTTCCCCGGAACAGCTCTCGCTAGCCATGATA